>NC_053434.1:35083393-35118523 GCF_007990345.1 Gossypium hirsutum
TTTTTTCTTTTCTTTTTTTTCATCACCCTTCCTTTCATTATTTAATTATCATGCTTATTATTTTATTTTCCTTACCATACATCACTAACACAACATGTTGGTGACATGTTTCCACCCATAGCATGGCCGACCACTACATATTAGGGAGGGGGGAATTTGACATGCAAGTCCCCTTTTTCTTCCACATGCACTAATAGGTCCTCATGCATTGACCTATCACATTTTAAAATTCCTCATATAAGTCCTATTGACTAAATTCACATGCAATCGACTAAATCGAAGCTTGAAATTTTCACACATTCATGATTACATATTCTAGACAATAAACATCACATTCGAACCTTTCGGTGACTGGTTTAGCGGTCCCGAACCACTTCCCGACTAGGGTCAATTTTGGGCTGTCACACAAGGTACATGGACTGAAAGTGCAAATAAACCCGAGCTACATTGATAACTAACTTAACTAACACTAAGAACACTACGAACAAGATGTAAGTGTAGAAAAATGAATTCTAAAACTAAGAAAGGAGAAGAGAAAATAAAACCCTAGAAAATGTGCAGAAAAAACAAAGAGAAAACCTAGAGAAATTAAAGCAAAAAACTAAACTAATGCGTATCTCCTCTCTCCTCAGCCAAAATCGGTTGGTTTATTCGTTTCTAAAATTTCCTTTACACAGGCCCTATGTGATTGCTTCCTTGGGTAGACAAAGGCTACCCTCTTTATCCAATCTTGTCCCCCTCGCGATATTGGTGTCACAATTAGGGGTGAGCATTCGATTGAATCGAATCGAACCGAATGAAAAAGTTTCGAGTTAATCGAGTTAATGAATCATATTTTATCGTCCTAATTTATTGAAATTTTCTCGAATCGAGTCGAGTGAGATGGAATTCGAATTGAATCGAATCGAATATATTGTTTGAGTTAAATTTTAAAAAATAATTTGGGTCCTTGTAACCACTGTCACCTATCATAATAAAAATTGTCCACCTTAATCAAATTTTTTATTAACTTTTCATCATCGCATAAATTATTTATTAATCTTTTATATACGGGTTAGCTTCTTTGCTTGCTTAGTTGTTTCAATATCTTCAGATTCTTGTCACTATGTACTTTAGAATTGAAAAATATATAATGTAAAAATGTGATTTTTTAATAAAAGTTATTTTAAATATAAAATGTGAAATTGATACCAATATAAAACTTTAGCACGAATATTTTATGGCATAATAATAATCCAATTTTAAGATAAATATTCAATATCACTAAACAATTAAATAATATAAATAATATAAAATGTGAAATTTAATTTAATAATATAATAGTATATATAAATAAATTATTACTATTTATGTTTAGTGATATTTTTGGATAATTTTGATTTTTTATTTGAGAGTAAAGGGTGAGAAGTAAAAGTTAGGAGAAAATAAAAAGCTTGGGGAATAAAAGTTTGAAGGAAAGTAAATGGTGGAGTAAATTTTGGAGGAAAAATTAAAAAAAATTGGGGGGGGGAGGGATGGGTTAGGGTAGATGAGAGGTGGGATGGGAATGGAGTAAAAGTTTTAGGGAGAAAGTGGGAGGGAGTAAAAATTTTAGGGAAAAATAAAAAGTTTTGAGGGTTTTTGGGAGTAAATTGAGAAAAAGGTAAATGGGAGAGTAAAATTTTGGTGGAAATGGATTTTTGATAGATTGGGGGGTTGAGATGGGAGGGGAGTAAAAGTTTTGGGGGGAAAGTAGGAAGGAGTAAAAGTTTTGAGAGAAAAGTAAAAAAGGTTTGAGAGTTTGGGGTAAAAATTTAAAATATTATAGTTTGATATTGAATATTCGAATCATTCGAGTTATTCGAATTCGAAAACTCAACTCGATTCGAACTCGAAATTCAAAAAAAATTCTAGTTGACTCGAATAACTTGATTCGTTTAACTCGAAATTCGAGTTTTTTTTTCGATTTTTTGAGTCGAATCAAATTTTGCTCACCCCTAGTCACAGTACCTAGAAGAGGATATTGCGATACCCCAGTCAATTTCGAACTTGGTGGTTTGTTTAAGGGTGGATATCGCAATACCACTGAAGGGTAGTCTTCAATTTAAAGTATGTTGGAGGTGTCGTGATTCCAGGGTTTGGATAGTGTGATACCTATTCCTTTAGTGCAGTTTGACTTGTTTTCAACCTGCAACATGTCCTTACACCACTCAACGGCACGGTAGGCCCCTCGATGGCATTATCGACCAAATTGGGTCATAAAATCAGTAAAAACGAGATGTTTAAAGTTATTAATTTAAAATCTAAAAATTACAAAAAAAAATAAAAAAAGACGCTAATTTGCTTAAGAATAAGGTCCTTAAGTATACCGAGGATGCATAATTTGTCATATCAAATTATAGTAGATTTGTATACTTTTCTTGACAGGGTACGAGATCGTCCAACATCATTTCCATAAAATATTGGATAACGTGCGCGCCATCAACAGCGTCAGTGTGACCTCACTAACATGCCGTTCGAACAATTGGCATCATTGTATGGCGGGGATCTATGGTATAGAAACTTGACAATGAATCTAGCGAAATGTATGAATTTCGTATTGAAGGGACACGCCATAAAAAAATATAATTGAAACAATTAAAATTATATTGTATTTAAACAATTAAAAATTTAACTTTCTAAAATAATTAAAATAATATGATTGAAAAAAATGCTAATATTGGAAAGCCAATTTAATATTCTAAGTATTAATCTTCTTTTTAAAGCTATAATCTTCAATTTTTACCTTTTTTTCAATATATTTTGGTCAACATTAATTCTTATTGTCAACTTATTTCAGATAATTGAACTTTGTAACAATATCACTAAGCATCACAACTTTAATCTTGATTTGCTTAAATTTAAATATTAATATCTTCATAAGAAAAATCAGCATTAGTAACCAAATTTTGCAATAATATTTTATATGTTGTGAAATATTATAATGACATTAGTTTTTTTTATTTAAAATTGAAATATTGCAACAACTTTTAGATGTTTTTTAGTATTTTTGTGGTATTAATCACAATATAATAAACCTTACACATAATGATAAAATAAGATGTTAAATGTTAGAATATTATCAACAACTATAAATTATCGTTATATAATTAAGTTTTTGTTTATTAATCACATGTTACATATGCTTAAAAAATTGTAGCAATATTTAAATGTCATTATTGAATTTAATTTTATGATTATAATCTCAATTATAAAGTTTATCCTTACAAAAAATTTAACAATAATAACATAATTGATTATGCATATTGTGGGGTGTGCCTCGCATTTATTAGACACATTGCAGGCACTTATCGATGACATACACGCGATATCACGATAAAGGGATATGTGACATTGCGACGACGTAACGAGCAAGGGGTGACGTTATAATGGGGGTTGTTAGGACGAGGCAATGATCTCTTGAGGTAGGAGTAAGGGCGATGTCACGACAAGGAGAGTCGTGACATCGTGAAAATATCTCACCTAATGTAGCAATGTTTTAAAATCAAAGCAACTCTTCGTCTCCCTGTTGGACTCTGATTACTTCAAGGTTATTATAGTATGATTAGACATCTAATCTTAACCTATTAAAGGGTCTTTGTAACTCTGATTCAGAGATGTCAATCAGCAAGGTCTTTCTAATGTCAACATGTAACACCCCGAACCCGAGACCGACACCGGAGTCGGACACGAGATGTTAACAAACTTTGAAAATTTTTCCAGACACTGCCCAGTCTGAGTACTAGTCGCTTCAAAAATCATATCTTGAGTTTCACAACTCGAAAATCAGTTTGTGATTTTTCCCTGGAACTAGACTCATGTCCCCACCTATGTATTTTTTTCTAGAATTTTTAGTCGGGCCAATTAGTACAGTTTATTAGTCAAAGTCTCCCATGTTACAGGGGTCGACTACACTGACCTTTTCCCATTACGACTGGGATATCTCTCTGCACAGAGCTTCAATACTGATGCCGTTTATTTCTATGGAAACTAGACTCAGAGAGGAATCCATACATATATGGTATGACCCCTAATTATCTCTGGTCAATTTATAGTGAATTTCCAAAGGCGGAACAGGGAATCCAGAAACTATTCTGGCCCTGTTCCACAAGAACCCGAATATCTCTTACTGTACTGTTCCTATGATTGTTTCGTTACTTCCATAAGAAAGTAGATTCATCAAGGTTCGATTACATAATTTATTCACTATTTAATTCCAGTCATACTATTTTTAGTGATTTTCCAAATCTACATCACTGCTGCTGCCAACATCTGCCTTTAAGGTAGACTTTACCTATTTAATAGTTTCCATGGTTCAACTAGCCCCTTTAGCATGAATAGCGCAAATTATGATAGTGATTAACCATTCCATACCAAATGATTATAACATTATGCTCAAACATATGTAAGCCATTTTCGCATGGCTATATACATTAACCAAAATATTCTTCCGCCACTAGTCTATTTTATACGTGCCATAAGACAATCCAAAACATTGCAGTACCAAACCGTGGATAGTGATAGTGTGACTAGTTGCTGACGATCCCCGAGCCTGTAGCTTCGCAATGAGATCTATAAAACAGAGGAGACAGAGTAAACGGAGTAAGCATTACAATGCTTAGTAAGTTTTAAGCAGTGGCAATAGATAACAATCAAATTATAACATAGTTATTCGTATTTTTATTTCACTCTTCCTTCGGGCATACCATCCCTTTTCCGAATACGCACGTCTCATCATATACAATAGGCAGATAAACTTTCACGTAAAAGTGAGCTCATGTGACATAGATATATCGTATGATTTCCCATCACCTCTCACACTGATCCGATATCACATAATCATAAGAGTAGTCTCATAGATTGCTCTCACATGCATCACATAACTACCTTATGATTTAGTGCAATCAAGCTCACATATAGACTTGGAGTACATACCTGTTTAACCTTTCGCATTGAATATATTTATAAGCAACTCTTATTACGAAGTCTTACCCGGACATAATCTCCACACGAAGTTATCGAGTCTTACCCGGACAAAATTCCCACACGCAGTCATCGGGTCTTTATAGCCCGGATATAGTACGAGCACGAAGCTTACGGACATTAATCAGTGATAATATTCTCGCATAAAGCCTGCGGGGTTTTAACCCGGATATAGTACTGACACAAATGCCCTTCGGGACTTATCACATTTATACACTTTCACATTCATCACATCGGCCATTAGGCCTTATCTCACATACACATGCTCACATTCATCACATTGGCCACTCGGCCTTATCACACATACACCTGTTCACTTTCATCACATTGGCCATTCGGCTTTATCACACATATACATGTTCACTTTCATCACATTGGCCATTCGGCGTTATCACACATATACGTGTTCACTTTCATCACATTGGCCATTCGGCCTTATCACACATACACATGTTCACATTCATCACATTGGCCATTCGGCCTTATCTCATATATGCATGTTCACATTCATCACATTGGCCATTCGGCCCTATCACACATACACATGTTCACTTTCATCACATTGGCCATTCGGCCTTATCACACATATACGTGTTCACTTTCATCACATTGGCCATTCGGCCTTATCACACATACACATGTTCACATTCATCACATTGGCCATTCGGCCTTATCTCATATATGCATGTTCACATTCATCACATTGGCCATTCGGCCCTATCACACATACACATGTTCACTTTCATCACATTGGCCATTCGGCCTTATCACACATATACGTGTTCACTTTCATCACATTGGCCATTCGGCCTTATCACACATACACATGTTCACATTCATCACATTGGCCATTCGGCCTTATCTCATATATGCATGTTCACATTCATCACATTGGCCATTCGGCCCTATTCACACATATACACTTTCACATTTATTCAATTAGACTTCACATACCACATATACTATCATGTACAAACTTGGGCTTGACCGAATCTACATCCATCACTTTCCAATGAATAATTCAATTTTACGGCATACTATCATTTCATATTCGAATTATCATAAGCTTACAATATCACGATTTAGAATTCAAGTATGGGTTTAATCAATAGCTTATGAGTAACTAAAACAAGTTTTATCCATGTTTACAACAACATCACATATTCACTACGAGCTGTTTTCCTGAGCAATGGTCCCTAAATTGTTTATAAATGGAGCTACAAAACTCCAAATCACTTGCCGTTAATTTTTCCTGAATATAGACTCGTATATCTTCCATCCATGAAATTTCCAGAATTTTAGGTTGGGCCAATCAACACCAGATTTTTCTTAAGTTTTCCCCTATTTCACTGTTGACTAATCTGACCACTCTTCACTACGAATCAAATTTCTCATTATCAGAAATTCCTTTGTTTACACGGTTTCTTTTATAAGAAACTAGACTCATTAAGCTTTAATTTCATGTCTCATTCAGCCTCTAATTCAAATCCATGAATTTATGGTGATTTTCTGAATTCATGTTACTGCTGCTGTCCTGAGCAGGTTTATCACAATTTTACTCTTCTGACATATCCTTTCAGCACTTCATAATATCATATCCATTTGGCAACATATCATATCAATAACTTACCTATACTTCATAATAACCATTAGTCTATATGCATAAAGATTTACAATAGAGTTATGATTCTTTTAATATGTGCTTAACATATCATACCCAATCACATTATAGGCATTAATACTTAAAACTTACCTCGGATATTTTGAATAGTTATGGATAGACTACTCCATTGCTTTCTCTTTTCCCCTATCTGATTTCGACACTTTCTGTTCTTGAGCTTGATTTAAAACAAATAGATTTATTCAATTACTTATCAATTAAGCAATTTAATTGAATACATATATATCATATATTTAAGGTACAAATGACCTTACTAACTAGCTATTTAAACATCATACATATGCCCTACTCATACAAAATCGAATATATTACTAGGCTACACTCAACAATTACATTTATCCCCATATAATAGATTAAAACTATCAAGGGACATTTTACTAACTTATTACCTTGCATATTTGAATTTAATAAACTAATTTACTAAATCAATGAATAATAAATTTTAACTTAACAATTTCATAACCACACATGATTATCACATCTACCAATTTGGCCGAATACTTATAAGATTAGCATTTTGCAAGTTTTCAAATCACTTCCAGAGCCAAATATCATTATAAATTAAAATATACTTTCACACATCTATACAAGTTTACAAAACCACATTTAACTTCATATATCATCATCACTTATTTAGTAGAATATGCAAGATCAAACATATCTTTACAAATATATATTTATTTATATATACATATGTGGTCGAAATTACAAGTTCAATTGGAACACTCCATAAATATTTACCTATATAACCGGATATACCAAATTCATTATATCATTACATAGGTACATATCTATAAGACCGAATATATAAGGCTCAATATATCATCACATATGGTCGAATATTACTAGACTCAAGCCACCATATTTTTACCCCTTAAGTCACACCCAAAAATCACATTCGGCACTTCTCTTCCAAAATTTTTCCAAGTCTTCAAATTCACTTACAAGCTCATTTATATAACATATGAAACATTTAACAATTATTTTATCAATAAATAGCATGACCGATTACCTATTTCTCTCCCTAAATCCAAATTCGGCACATTGAACAACCCAAATGCTAACCTATCCAAGTTCGGCATATTCAACAACCCAAATGCTAACCTCAACGTTTAAGTTAAAATAACAAGTAATTTAACACATCCAACATAATTTTCCAAGCTAATGACATCAAAGCTTCAACTAAATTTTCAAGCTTCTTAGCCAAATTTCAAACTTCCAAATAGCCTAAATTTAATCCATGGAATAGGTAGAATTCAAACAAATCATCCAAATTATGCATACATTTCTAAAGGTGGCATTAAACATACCTTCTTCTAGCAATCACCATAGCCGAAACTCAAACAAAAATTTTATTCTTTTTCCTTCCAAGTTTCGACAATGGAGGAACAAGATGAATTACTTTGGTTTCTCCTCCCACTAACCAATTTCCCCCATGGCCAAATGCCCAAGACACCATGAAACTTATTCATGACTTAGAATTGCCGAATGGTTGCTCCCTCTCTCCCTCTTAGAATCGGCCAAGAAGAAACAAGAATAAAGACTTGTTTCTTTCACCCCTTTCCTTCTTTTCTTTACTTTATTTCTAACCTTTTATTTTATTCCATCCTCCATACTAATATGGCACCTAGTTAATTAAAGTTAATATAAAATTCACACTTGACTATATAATTTGTAGCATGGCCGGCCACTACCTATAGTTTGGCTAATTTGACATGCAAGGACAAGAACTTTCCCACATATACTAATAGGCCACTTTAGCACTTGCCTAGCATATTTCTAAATTGTCTCACATAAGTCCCTACTAATAATTTTCACATACACTGACCAAATTGAAGTATGAAACTATCACACAAGCATTTACTCACATCATAAACACAGAATATAACCTTTAATTATTTATAAGACTCGGTTTCGTGGTCCCGAAACCACTTTCCGACTAGGGTCACTTTAGGGATGTCACACGACAAGATGTTGTCGTGGATGAGTTTTGCTAAGATACCACATCCAAAGGCCAATTCCAACAATAGGATTATTCTGTAAAATCTACAGGCAAAAGCAAGTTTCATCTGTAGTACCTTTTGCTGTGAGCCTAAAGACGAAAGTAGATTCCAATAGTAGGAACTTCCTGTGTGTCCACAGCCAAATGACAGTTGTTATGTGAGAACTTGTAGTGGTTGATCCACATCCAGATGTATTGCATAAGGGAGTTTTAGGGAACTCCCATTATGATGTGTAATGGTGGGGTAGGATATGTTCTGTTTAAACCTGAAATTGTATAGAAGCTATGTTATGAGGCATATACATAGATATATGTGTGTGAAAATATACTTGTATGTATGAATATAATTGCTATGGGCAAATATGAGAATTTAGTTATTATGAAAACTATTATTGTGAGCTCTGATATATTGATGATGATTGCTATTGAAAATCGATACTTTGAACTATTGTCTAACCGTGATTATTTTATTCAATGTTAATTAACGTGTCTTAATATTTGTTGCATTAATTTTATTGTAAACGAACTCACACTGAGCGTCAAAACTCATCCCCTTAAATTTTCATCCTAACAGATAACCAACCAGGTTAAGATGCAGGCACGATATCTGTAGGGTCTCGACATAATCTATTTTATTATTCAAAAACTATAATATTTTATCTCAAATTGTGGCATGAGATTGAAGACTTAAGACATAGGTTTTTTTTAATTCTACATGACAACTTATTTGATTTTTTAAGACATTATGCTATGATTGTTAATTAGTATGCATGAAACTCAGTTTTTATTAAATACACAAGTAAATACCATCTTTTTCGCTACTAGATGATAATTAAAACATTGAGGAATGATTAAATGATAGTTAAAATAAGTTTTATACTAATTAAATAATTTTTTAAAAATGATTGTTTTCAAACACTTTGCTAACCCTACTAGGCCATTTCGGTGGCTGATGTAGTCTCTAAAATTCAAGTTTAACGTCTAGGCCAAGTTGGAGAGCTTACAATTATGCCTAAAATATGTTTATATAAATAAAAGAAAATGATTCCAAGACTTCTGAATGTCGCACCGACGTCATAACATGGTGGGCTATCTGTAAAGATGAAAAACTATGGGGGCAGAGATTAAGAAGCTCAGTGTGCATCCAATCACAACAAAATTAGTGTGAAATACTAAACATAGCATGGAAGACATAGTTCTTAGCATAAACATAGTCATATAGAAATTCACAATTTTCATAGTATCGGTTTATCAGTAGAATTCACAGTTTTATATGCACATGCTTATCAATGACAATGCAATTTCATTTTATCAGAAAGGGTCCTACTGCACCGCTACACACCACAATATGAGTTCCCCATAGCTTATAACTGTAGATAAGGATGTTATTGGATAAACCACCGCTGATAACATAATTGTAGATAAAAGATGCCACTAAATTTGAGATTCTAGAAAAGTTTGAAATTAATCATCAAGATTGAGATGTACCACTAAGAAATGAAAGAAAGATTAAGGATGTTATTGGACAATACCACTAAGAAATTAAGAAAGAGTTTGATTCAATACATGAAAGAAAATAGTCAATAGAAAAAATATGAAAAATATGATGTAAAGGAAATGAAAGAAAAGAATTATGGAAGAACTAGGGAGAGGAAAGAAAATTCTAATTGAAATTTTAAAGAAAACGAAATCCAAGTTCAATTGGGAAAAGTTGGATTAAATACCTAGGGTTTGGGAACCCTAGGGGCGGCATGGGAAATTTACCCATAATTGGTCAAAATTAAAAAAATATTGAAGGGGAAAGAGTGTGGCTTGAATTCGAATCAATAGGAAGGGGAACTAGCATTTTAACTATTAGGCCTAAGCTCTATTTCTTTTTTAATCTATATGACCGCCTTCGAACTTATTAACATCCAGAGTGTGAATACTGTAATAAAATATAGAAGTACGTGGTGGTATCCGAAAGTATACTGGTCGAGCTGTAATAGAGTATTACAACAGAGTAGGTGAGCACTCCGAGGATCGTACTTAAGGGAGGCGAGTGCTAGATCAATTTTAACCTAAACACTAAAAGATCTAATTAGTATTTTAAATCAGTTATAGTACGTGAATATAATAAAAGGGTTATTTAGGGTTATATTGTGATAAAATAACATAAAAGAAATAAAATTCAAGAGATAGAAGAGTAGAGTGAATCAATTCTTGATTATGGGTGATTAGCTCGCTTTAGTAATCCCAATCAACTGTCCTTTTGGATTCCTCATCAATCAATTAGTCACTGCCCTAGCCGAATCTTCTGATCTTTCACTAACATAATGAGTCAACAAGACTACTTATCTTCTGACTTCACAGTCCAGACTGGTTTGGGGTGAAGGTATACATGGATGGGCAATACTAATTTTGGGTTAATTCCCACCTTGATGACTTCTCGGGGTTGTCAAGCCTAGAGTTTGTTTCATGTTATTCCTTTCCCAAAAATTTGATCTGTTGAGTAACTGTACAAAATTGTTAATAAATCTTACATCCACCTACTCATTCCCCGAAGGAGGATTAGTTCTTCATGGCTTTCATAAATAGTATGGAATTGGTGTAGAGAGAGAACTAGATAAATGGATTAAAGTGTAGAGTTGAAGAAAAGGCTTGATTTGTATTTAAAGATGAAAACAAATCCATAGAGTTTGATAGTCTCCACAAATCGGATCTCTTGTAAACAAGAAGAACTGAAAATAAATTCTAAAAACCTAAGAAAGGACGAAAACTAAACTAAATTTTGAGAATCTAGACTTATAGAACGATGCCTAAAAAAAGGAGCATTTTTATAGATTTTAAGTGGTTTCGTCCTTAACCCCAGGTTAGCGACGTTCTTGAGCTTTAAGTTTGATTGTGTAGACCGAAGTGCCCCTGTTTTACTATTTAATTCCCGTTCCAGAGTCAATTTCCTGACAACCAGGACATGTGTCGTGACAAGGCCGTCAATGTACTCTTCTTGAAATATCTTCAGAGGTATGTCGCGACACTTTCAGGTTGTGTCGCGACATTTAAGGCAGTCTTGAGTTTTCTCGATTCTGCTCCCTATGTTGCGACATCGATTATTAAGTGTTGCGACATAGCGACTAGTATCAATTTTTTATGCTTTCTAAGATTCTCCTACGCACTTACAAAGTGTGTTAGCTCACCCTTAGGCCCCATTCAGCCCTTAAGGTCAATAAAAGACTGAATTTTCTCATTTTATTCACTTATTAAAAACTTAAGAAACACAATTCAAACTTACTAAAAATTCTTGTTTTCAAGCTCCTAAATTGTGATAATTAGTTTAATCTACTATACCGAATTATGACAAATCAGACTCCCCCACATTGAAGTCATTGCTTGTTCTCAAGAAACATAAACATAAGAGAGAAATAAAAGTGACAACCCTTGAGCAAATATGATACAAGTATTGAATTTGAAGCAACTAACATAGGTATTTTACATGTACTAACAACTTTAACGAGATTAATAATTGATTTATGACTTTTGACTTCAAACATCGAAGTCTAGAATGTTACAGAGTATACAAGTATTAAAGGACTCAGTTGTATGGATCAATCAATAAATCATAAAAGTAATTTGTTTATCTGAGTAGAATACAAATAATCATTTATGTGTATGTTTAGTATGATGTTCATTCATGTCTAAGGATATTTAGGTCACATAGGACTTTCAGCTTGTAACGTTCTAAGGCTTAGAAAAAGTATAGAATTCAATTATTGTAAGCATCGAGAAGGTTACAAACACGAAAATAGTTTGGCACATCGTATTGGCCCGTATTCTTCCCCTCTTAGTGACTGTTACTAGCTCACCACGTTATTTCTCAATCTCTCCCCATCTCTGTCTCTCAATGTATAGGAAAATACAACATGACATAGTATTTACGGCTAGCCTACGAGTTTTTGTGCACTAATGAATGATTTTCTCTTTCTTTTGTGACTTTTTCACTTTTTTCTTGCTCATCACACTCAAGCATGCTTTATATTTTTTGAGAACTTTTTGTACTTGTATTACTTTTGCTTTTTCAGTTTTTCTTTTGTTTTTTCACTTTCAGGCTAACCTATAGTTCCCATATCACACTAATCTTTCCTATTTCACTCTATTTTTACAAACACCACCGTGATGTATCAACTTATCCCTCAATACATATGGCAAGACATCTATTGCCGTGTAGGGCAGGTCCAAAGAAAAAGGACAAATACAAATTATCATTTTTAGGCTCGACATTTGTAATGAGGTTCATCAAGAAGTGTCAATAAGCTCAAAAATCGGTACTAAAGGTGAACATAAACAGGTTAGCCTTTTGACTTTGGGTGTGTTCCACACCATGCCTTTGGTCATCCCTTAATATCTCAATATGCACAAATTTAATCCTCCAAAAAAACTCACATTCAACTGTTTATCATTCATACTAGCATGCTCATATTCTTGTATTTTCTATATCATTTGGTTCAATTGATTGCTTAATGCCTATTTACAGTGTAACATATAGAACTTAATAGTCTAATAATAAAATTTTTAAAATCACCTATCATTATACCAAATTTATTTGTAAACACTGGCAACCTATGTACATGTTTCTAACCAATCACTTGTATTTCTACAAGATCAAGCACACCAAAGACAAGAGAAATCCAAGAAAAATGTAGAAATTGAAAACAAATCAACAAGTTTTCTATGTTAGCCCCACACTTTAGTGGACACATTGTCCTCAACGTGTAGCCTTTAAAGAGATAAGGAAAGAAGTTACCCAATTAATTGTGGTCGCTCCAACTATTAATGGTGGGTGCTTCTTCCTTTAATCGTGTAAAGCTTGAATTGTTTGTGTCTCCTTAGTGTTCGATTCCTACATAGAAACCTTAAACAAAATGAAATATAACTAAAATCTTTTATTGGTCCTACTCCTACATATTTTAAATCAAAATCATCCAAAAATTAATTCAAGTCTTTAAAATTAAAAGTTGTTCAATCGCCTTCCTCAAAATCCACCTCCTTGCTTCTGTCGTCCTTTTCATCCTCTCCTTCCTCTTCACTTTTATGTACCTCTTCTTGTTGTTCCAGATTTATTGGCCTAAACATTCAAGTGTATAATTGGAGACTCGAATGTTATTTTGCCTAGCAAATTCTTGAAAAAGTTATCTCGACTCTTACATCTGCTAAATCATTTAATCTAACTTTGGAAGACTACTCTCACAAACTTCCTGTTGAGCTCATGGAAACCTTTGTGACAAAGTTGGTGTAATTGTCGCTTCTTGTTGTTGTTTGTTCTAATATTTCATTTGTTTGAATCATAGTTCAATGTACTATTGGAATAAAGTGTCATTGATAATACTTTAGGAAGGTTTCAGCAACTACTCAATCAATGTCATAGGTACACCCGCCTTGTTGCATAAAGCCGTTACTAGATGGGGAAAGAAAACTCCCACCTTCTGGCCACTAATGCATCTTTTCATGTTTTGGTGGATCTATTTGTCGATATAAACCTACTTTTTCTGCAAAATAGCATATGGTAAAACAGCTCAAAAGGTATTAACATTAGAAACATTTAAAGTAGGTACTATTCATGTGCATACGAATTGAATCCATATTTTAGCGTCTACAAACATAATAGCTTGATGAAAGAACACGGGACCATTGGTACCTGAGCGATATTTTCATTCACCCCTTCCTTCAATTAGAAAAATTTATAATGTTATCCATGTCTATATCTCGAAGATAATCTAGATCAGTTTCCTTAATAAAATATTTTTCATAGTTTGGAGCATTCTAAAAGTCACGAATAATTCAAGAGGTTACTCGCACGACGTTCCCTCGCACAAGTACCGTTTCCCACATATAACCTTCAATGCTCCTAGACTCTTGGTCCTGTAATGACACATAAAATTCTTGAACAACGGGGAACACAACACTATCTTTAAGGATCATCAAAAAACTTTCCCACCTATCATATCTGACGAAATGCCATATTTCCTTACACAAAATCATTGACGGATAAAATCCCCTCTCTTGGAGAAAGGTTTTTTCTTAAAGTTCAATAAAATATTTTTCAATATCTGGGTTTAAAAAATTAGAGGGATTTAGAACCATCGATGATTGTGGTTCATTAGTTTGTCTAACTTTGCTAGGTGGCATGATTTCTAATTTTACTAACTAATGAACTAATCAAGCAATTTATTTCAGTAGAATAGTAAGAATAAAGATAGGAACCCTTAACCTTGCATAAATCATTGGATTCCTTATCAAGTTTTTTTTTTGTGTGTTGTTCCCTGATATTCTTTTGTCTTTTGCTTTACCACATGAGATTGAGAGAAGAAATACCTCTACACAAATCAAAGAGTAGAAGAAACGGGTGAGTTTTTAGCGGTTTTGGGAGATTTAAGAGATTAAATTTGGTAAAATGTGTTTAAATAGGAGTTAAGTATGTTTTTAAGTTCAGAAATAGGTGTTTTAGGTGTTTAAAATCGAATAAATGAACGGTTAGTCTGTCGGGTTGCATGAATGGTTCAGCTCAACCCTACAAAAATTTGCAGTGATGTCACGACATAGGGGTTCCATGTCGCGACATCCCTAACAACTTAACATTGTTGCGACACAAGGGTTTGTGTCACGACACATCATTCATTTGGAATTTTAGGGAGACTATCTTCCATATTGTGACTCAATTCCGCCATGTTGCAACATCACGGTAGTTTCTTCAATTCCTGCATTCTGCGCGATGCATCATTGCACCGAGTTTCCATGATGCGTCATTGACTCTGTGTCAGTCGAAATTTCAATCTTTAAGAATGTATCAGACTTTGAATGGGCATATATCAAATAGAAGTTAACAACTAAACTCTGTGGTTAGCTAAATATACAATAATTTACAACAGTTTAGTAGTTCAAATATTTTTTACGTTTTACTACCGGATTCATACGTCTGTATCATCAGTTCACCAATAGATGATCCTTCCATTTTATTGGTATTAGTCTATCTTCCATCGTGTCATTCCACCTGTGCCCGCTTCTCCCTTTCCTTAAACATGTTAATTTTCTCTGTATACATAAAAGGAAGCATGTTTATTTTTTGCATGCTCCCCTAACTTCCTCCCACCTTCCTCGCTTGGTTCATGGCCGCATTTAAAAGGTTCAGTCTCACCATTGGTTTTCAAATCTAATTCATTTTTCTCTAAATCAATAGTGGACCTGAAGTGGCCAGGAAAGGTCTACCTAACACGATCAATATCTCATTATCTTTTTGTAATAGCCTATTTTTAGTCAAATCAGAGCAGTGGCTTCGGGACCACAAATCCAAAGTTAAAATTATTATTTTATTATTATTTTAATGTCTACAGCATGATAATATGTTTGTGTGAAATTTTTGTTAAGAAATTTTATTATTTGATTGGTCAATTTAATAAAAAGGACTAAATCGCATAAAGTGTAAAACTTGTGTTCTATTAGCTAGAGGTGTTAAATAGGTATGGAACCTTAAATTTAAGGTCCTTAAGTGGAATTTGACCACTATTATAATAGTGGATGACAGTGGCTTGGTAAATTCGAAATAATTAATGCTCATTAAGGTTATTTTTGTAATATAGTTATTAAAGGTTAATTTAATAAAAAAATCAATTTTTATTCATTTTCATCTTCTCCAAACTGATTGAGGAGGAAGAAAAGCCAAAATATCTATGTTTTCATTTGGCCAAGGTTATATAGCTCATTAAGGTACAATTTTTGTCACGTTTTTAATTATTTCTATGTTTTTGAGATCGTTGCAGCTAGGTCTAGCTAGCCCAGGGACTATTTTGCAAAATTATTAAAGAATTTGAATGTTTCCATTGATTAATAGGCAAGTGTTTTGTTTTTTGATGATAGATTATGAAAGTTTGTTGTGAATTATACATGTTTTATAAAGTGGTTTTTAGTGAAAATGTAAATTAGGAATTAAATTGTGAAATGTGAAAACTTTGAGTTTAAAATGTGAAATAAATGAATAATATGGGCTGGTAGGTACTTATATGTAATTCGGTTAGCATGCGTTAATATTGAATTTCATTAATTTGTGTTTTTTGGAAATAAGGACTAAATTGTAAAAGTTGTGAAACATTAGGGGAAAATGTGTAAAAGTGCCTTAATGTGAATTTTGGACTAAATTGAATAGAGAGATAATTAAATAAGTTAATTTTGATTACATATAGTTATCGACTAATTGACTAGTTTAGTTGTTTTTACATCTGAGGTAAGTTCGTATGTAATAAACATTGTTATAATTATGTTTTAAATGCTTTGATATTGCATAAACTGTTAATATAATTCTACGGACCTGTTCGAAAATGATTCAATAAGGATTCAATGTTAGAAATCCTGATTGAACTTTAGGAATAGATTATGTGATTCCATGTGCTAGTCCTATACATCCTACCAGTGGCTGAGTATACTGACATGTGTTGCGCTTACTTGGTAGCTTGTGTGAGTAGCATTGTGTAGCTACGTCACTATTGACAGCTTGTGTGAGCAAGCTCATTGATAGCTCTAGTGTGAGCAGTATATGTGATATGAGATTGAGATAGTTTTGGCTATAAATATGGCACTTTGGGTGTGAGTTTCCCATGTATCTGAGAGTACTCCGAATGGTTCAATGGGTAAATGAAAGACATGATTGTGTATGAGATTGATATGAGATGGTACAGGTATGTACATGAACCGTATAAACTTAAATCGAAGAAGTTGTGAAGTTCATATATAAGATTATGATTGAAAATGTGAAAGGTTTGTTAGTTAAATGAATTACGTGTTGATATATTCAAATTGATGGTTTGTATATTCATGTTAAGATTGAGTTTATTTCATACAAGTTTACTAAGCTATAAAGCTTACTTTGTTTATTTTTTTCCATGTTTTTAGTGACTTCAAAGCTAGCTCAGATTCGGGGATCGTCAGAGGCTTCGTCACACTATCCTACTATGACTTATGTACCTTCTGAGCTTATGTTTTAAGTATATGGCATGTATAGTAACTTTGGCCATTTTGGTATTTTTGGTAATATGTTGCGCCATTTGAAATGGCTTGTAAATGTTTATATTTTGGTTTGTATATATGGCCATGAATGATGGCTCAATTTGGGTTAATTTGGTATGTTTCAATCATGTATATATATATGCATATGTAGCTTGTGTGATGTTTTCAAAGTTGGACATGTGATGCTTGTGGATAGTTAGCATAATAGATATGTGATAGCCAAGTTTTGATTGATTAACATACTTGAGAAAATAGATAAAATGATGCATAGTTGATAATAGTCATATTGATGAATTGAGGAAGTAAAGTTTGGTACAAATAGTATAGCATATTTTGGTGATTTGTGTATATGCAAAATGGAAGTATAGAATGTGCATGATTTACGTTTGAATTGGCTGGTTTAAATGCTTATATATACTATGTATTGGTGCTAGTTGATGTGGTGTAGGTACATGCAAGTTTGGGGTGGCAAAATTGGCTTGGTAAATAGCTTATTTTTGTCCACACGGGTAGAGACACGGGCATGTGTCTCAGCCGTACATGACACACGATTATGCTACACGAATGTGTGTCCCCTGGTGTTGAAATTAAAATCAAGTCAGATGCCCTACACGACCTCACAAACGGGTGTCTGACTTAGCCATGTGGCATAAGTCAGTACACCCTATAGGTTTGGCGTGGCCTAGTACATGGCCTAGTACACGGGCGTGTATGGCCATTTTTAGGGCATACGGGCTAGCCACACGGGCGTGTGTGTTGGCCGTGTGACCCAAGTCAGAGAGTTACACAGGGTTGGACACAGGATGGGACACAGCCATGTGCTTCCATTTCGAATGTCCACACAGCTTGTGACACGGGCCTGTCTTCTCACACGGCCAAGCCACACAAGCATGTGTCCCCTGTTTTTGAGAAAATTTTCGAAGTGTTCAAAAAGTTTCCAAAGTTATCAGTTTAGTCTCGAACCACTCCCAATGCATATTTAGGGCCTCGTAGGCTTGTATTAGGGGCAAAATGTTTGGTTATAAATGAATTGTATTTGAATTGAGTATTTGTATGAGTAATGTATGTTTAAATGAGTTATAAGTCTGGTAATGCTCCGTAACCCTATTCTAGTGTTGAATACAGCTGAGAGGTGTTACACTCCTTTCAAATCAAGCACCACAAAATTTGTTGGAATAATGAAACTGCGCACTTTGACTAACACATCCTCTAATACAACTCTTGGATGAACTAAAGATCTATTGGCCAACTGTAGTGTTATATGCGTATTTTTAAGATCCCCTAACTTGAGTTTTTCAAAAACAAATAAAGGCATCAAATTAATACTAGCTCCTAAATCACATAGAGCTCTAGTTAAATAAATGCTACCTATCTCTGTGGGAATAGTAAAACTTCTTAGGTCTCTTAATTTTTGGGGAATCTGTTTTGAGATAATAGCACTACACGAAGCTCTTATACTGTAACAGCCCGATTTAGACCCTATTCAGAATGGTGCTTTGGGGACCACGAGTTCGAGTCAAAAAAATATTTTAAAATTATTTTCTATGTTTAGTATGTGTTAATTTATATGTATGAAATTTTCGTGCTTTAATTTTTTCGTTTGAGTGCCTGATTAAATAAAATGACATAATTGCGTAAACCGAAAATTTGGTGGTTAATTGTGAAAGGGCCAAATAGTTGTTGTATTTCAAAATTGAGGCATTTATGTTGCAATTACCCCAAGATATAATGATATGGACGGTCATGACGTTAATATATAATGGTTTTGTAGTAATTAATAAAGGTTAATTTGGTAAAATGTATAATAGCATATATTAAATAAAACATACAATATAACACAAGTGTTCATACTTTGTTCTTGCCAAAACTAAAGAAAATAAAAGAATAAAATAAAGAGTTTAAGGGTTTGGCATTATTGAAGCTTGATTCAAGGTGAGTTCTAGCTCAGTTTTTTTTTTATAATTTTTACATTTTTGAGATCGTCGCTAAGTTATCTACAAAGCCCATGCTTGAATTTTTTATTTTGATGAATATTTTGAGTTAGACCATTGATGAACATTTGAGCTATGTGATGTTAGTTGATGAAATATGAAAGATATGTTTTGGATTAACATGTTCTGTATTGGAATATTTGATGATTTTGAGTAGTTAGGACCAAATTGCAAAAATATTAAATTGATGGACTAAAATATAAAAAAATGAAATATATGGAATTATATGAATACAAGAAAGATTCGGCCTAAGCATGGTATATGCAAATTTTGCATGTTTTGTGTTTTGTGCAATTTAGACTAAATTGTAAAAAGTGTAAAATGTCAGGGGTAAAATAGTAATTTGCCTATTTATGTGTGTTTGGACTAAATTGAGTGAAAATATGTTTGAATGAGTTTAATTTGAAATGTTTAGATCAAGAACCAAAGAAATCAGATTTGGACCGGGGGAAAACTAAAGTTGTCGACTAGTCGTCCCGTTATGATTTTCATCATCCGAGGTAAGTTTATAAGCAAATAAGAGTTGTTAATTTTGAATAAATATGAGATTTATATGCTGAAATGAAACATGTGAAATTATATATATGTTTTCCGAATGCAAATCAGCTTATTAATTATGTTTATGAATTTGTTTCAACTGAGCTACGAAGTCCGAAAGCCCGTACGAACCTCAAGAATAGCTAGGATACATATGTCATGACATAGTATTTCTAATATGTGTTCTTGAGTAAGACCACGTTTGGGATATTGGCATCGATATGTGGTTATGAGTAAGACTATGTCTAGGACATCGGCATCGTATTTGATTTGTATAAGACCTTGTCTGGGACAGTGGCAACGATATGAGATAGCATGTAAGACTACGTATGGGATGTTGGCATTGTTCTATATAACTGATTATCCTAGTATCCTATTTAATTCCGAATGGTTCAATGGGCAATGATAAGCTGTGATCAAAGGCGTAAAAAGAGCTAAAACGAACAGGTATGAGTTAGTTGATTACCTATTTGAAAATAAGGTAAGTTGACCATTTGATATGTGATGCAAAGTATATAAGTTACTAATGTGAGCATATGTGTACTGGTGAAATATATTCGGCCCTATATTATGTATATGTATATGATGTTAAATTTAGATTCATGAGTATATGAGTATGTGTGTAAATATATTCGGTTATAAAATGATATTTTGTCTTTGATACTGAATGATACTTTGAATATATATAAATATGTACATTCGGTTAAGATGAGATTTATTTAAGAAAGCATATGTTATATATGTAATACTAAGCTTGAGATTAAATGTAATTATGATTGTATAATTTGTTTTGGTATAAACGAGTTGATTATGTCATTTAATTGTTTATTTGCTTATGACTTACTAAGCTTAAATAGCTTACTGTGTGTTATGTTTGCCTCTGTTTTATAGATTTCGAAATCTAGTTATGAGCTCGGGGATTGTCAGCAAAGTCTATCACATTATCGACTGTTTTTCGGTATTTTATAAGTTGTATTTTCGAACCTATGGCATGTATAGGCTGGATTATATCTTGAAATTTTGGATTTTGGTTTAAGTATATATTAAGCCATGCGAAAATGGCTAATATGCAATGACAGTATGTAAAACTTTAGTTAAGTTTATATGTGTTATATGTATTGATAATGGTTGGTGAATTTGGATGTGGTTGATGAATCGACCATGGCATATATATGTTGAGTTGATTCGACTATGATTCATGTTAAGATAAAATATACATGTGAACTTGGTTGAAATGTTTGGTTAAGGTGTTACATGTGATTTAGCATCAATGGATATTTGGTTATGTCCAAACATAGTAAGAGTTTATTTTGATATGCTTATTACATGGTATGTAAGTTTTGTGTTTGGATAAATATATTTGTATTTGGTTAGGTGATAAAATATAAATGATGGTTATGAACTAGTTGTGATTCGATAATAATAATGATGATTCAGCATTTGTATATGTATAAGTATATAATGTTTTGATATGATATTTATGTATATGATTAGATATATTTGTAATGTATTTGATTTGATGCGTAAATTATGGTTGGTACATATGTATATTAATTCATTTCCATGGAAGGTTATACGCATATGAAATGATAAGGTAAAATGAAAAAAATGTAACCTTGAAAATAACATGATTATTAGGTATGTTTATATTCGGGTAATGCATTGAAATAAATGACCAAATGAATTGTGAATTTTGTATTGGTAAAACAAAAAGGTAATATAAGTTTTATTTGATGCATATATGTTCGGTTTGGTCAAAATGTTATGATCATGTGTAATTGGTTTTGTGAGTAACTGATTGGTTTGGTTATATGAAATGTTTCATGCATGTAAAGTAATAGGTAAAATGAAAGTAGACATTGAATAAAGTATTTGTATTTAGCATGTTTTATCTTTCGGTTATTCATTGGAAATTGACTATATGAAAAGTAGTTCATGCTATAAGATAACCAAATGGTTATATGTGAATTTAATAAATTATTTTGTGCTTTATGTATTAATGACTCAAGATTTGTTAAACTAAAGTTATAAATGTATGTTTTCGATTTTAATCTGAATGATTGTGTGAATGCATGAAAGTTGTATCTTTTTTAGTAATGCCCCGTAACCTTATTCTGGTGATGGATACGATTTAGGGGTGTTACATTTGATTGGTGTCAGAGCTACAGTTTAGTCTATTCTAGGATTAACATAGCGCGTGTGAATCTAGTTATACATGCCATATTATATACAGTGATAGTGTGATGACTTCTGACATTTGAAAATGTGTTTTCGTATAGTAAATGGATCCCGATAGAGCCGTAGCTGACGATGTTTAGAGTATAGCGCCTACTCCCACGCAAGGGACAGCGCCGGTTGATACTCGATCGACCTCGAGTAATCAAGAGGGAGAGGCTAAGCAAGTCTTTTATTAAATGGTGAACGATTAGTTTACTCAGTATATCTGGACTAATTCGGCTGTACAATAGACTCCACCCCCGATTAATCCTTTTCTAATACCTACTATGCCGTAAGTGAGCAATCCGTTAAGATTACATAAGCCTTCTGTTGATAAAATCAGAAAACAGGGATTGAAGAATTCAGGGCTACTGATGATGATGATGCTGATAGAGCTGGATTCTAGCTTAACAATACTATCCGTGAGTTTGATGAGTTATCTTGTACCTCGGATGAATGTGAAAAATGTGCTATATCTTTGTTATGAGACACTGCATATCACTGGTGGAATACACTAGTATCAGTGGTTTCGAAAGAACAGGTGACCTGAGAGTTCTTTCAGACTTAGTTCCGTAAGAAATATATTAGCCAGAGATTTATCAACCAGAAACACAAAGGATTTTTGAAGTTGAAATAGGGTCAGATGACAGTGACAGAATATGAGCGAAACTTCGTGAGACTCAGTCGATATGCTCGAGAGTGTGTTTCAACCGAAGCTATAATGTGTAAAAGATTCGAAGACGGGTTGAACGAAGACATTAAAATGGTATTTGGCATACTTGAAATAAAAGAGTTCATAATATTGGTCGAGCGAGCCTATAAAGCCGAAGAGCTCAGGAAAGAGAAAAGAAAAACTAACTTTGAAGCTAGAGATTCACGTAAGAGATCATCGAGTTAGTCATTTCAGTCAGCATCAAAGAAGTTCGGAGATGATTTTAGTCGTTCTAAAGCTACTTCGATTATTCTACACGAGATCAGGATAGACCACCTGTGAGCTCGAGAGCTACCTCAGTAGCTAGTGTTGGTAATGTTAGATTGAATCAACCTGAGTGTAAACATTCTGGTAAATGACAACCTGGCAGTTATAGATTGCATGATCGGTCCTGTTTTAAATGCAGATCAACGGATCATTTTGTTCGTGAATGCCCTAAGTTAGCTGAACAAAATCTAGTACAGAATACGAGATTGGGTAACACTGTAGCTTGAGATAGACCACCCAAAAATATGGGTAATGTGAGCAGCAATAAGAGAGGGACTAAAGATACAGCAGTTAGATCTGAGGCTTGTGCACCTGCCAGAGCCTATGCTATTCGTGCACGCGAGGAGGCCTTATCCATAGATGTTATTACTGGTACATTCACCCTCTATGATAGTATTGTAATTGCATTGATTGATCCTGGTTTGACTCATTCTTATGTGTGTGAAACTTTAGTATTCAGTAAGCTTTGCCTGTTGAGTCTACTGAGCTTGTGATTAGAGTATTAAAGCCCTTGAGCTGGTATGTTATGGTTGATAAAGTGTGTAAGAATTGTCCCTTGATGATTCGAGATTTGTGGTTTCCAACTGTTTTGATGTTGTTTCCATTTGATGAATTCGACATAATTCTGGGTATGGACTGGTTGACTTTACATGATGCTGTTGTAAACTGCAAGAGAAAGACTATTGATTTACAATGCCAAAATGATGAGTTATTGGGATTGAATCTAATGATCTGAATGGTTTACCAGCAGTGATATCTTCGATGTTAGCTCAGAAGTATGTGAGAAAAGGTTGTGAAGCTTATTTTTCCTGTGTGCTTGATAGTAAAGTGGCCGAAAGAAAGATTGAATCAGTACCTATTGTATTCGAGTATTGCAACATCTCAAAATAGGGCCTAGTCAGAATAGTGGTTTTGGGACCATAAATTCAACGTTGAAATATTTATTTTATGATTATTATGAGGTCTAGAATATGAAAATATGCATGTGATAAAGTTTCATGAGGAAATTCTATGAGTATGGTGCCCAATTGGAAAATAAGGACCAAATTGAATAAAATGCAAAACTTGGATTCTAGAAGAAATTTGTATGAAATTGCTTTAGATTATGAATTAGAAGGTCTTAAAGAGCAATTTTCCCGAATTCTAAGTTTTTAAACAAAAATGGGCATGTATGAATAAAATTTTAGAGAAAAGGGCTTAAGGGTATTTTGGTCATTTGGCTAATTAATGAAATAAAATGGGAAAATAAAGGAAAAAATCAGCCATTCTTTTCCATCATCCAGTTGAATTTCTCAAGCCCTCCATACCTAGGGTTTTCAACATTTTCAAGCTCAATCGTAAGTGCTCCAAAGCCCCGTTTTTAATGTTCTTCTCATTTTTGAAATCCTGGTAGCTTACTCTCTCCATTTCTTCCTATATTTTGAGTTAGGGTTCATGTTTGTAAAGTGACCCATGTGTGACATGTTTATTCTTTGATGTTTTATGGAGGAATATGAAAGTTGGATGTGTGTTAAACATCTTTTTCTAGGTGATTTTCATGAAAAACCCCTAAAGGGACCTTTTTGCAAAAGGTGTAAAATATGTGGTAGAAATGTGAAATAATGGAGAAATGTCGGCTGCCATAAGACGAAGGAACATTCGGCTAGGTTTGGGTAAGGTAGAGATTTCAGGCATTTCATCATACGAGCTAAGGGACTAAATCGTAAAAAGGTGAAAGGTTAGGGGCAATATGATCATTTTGTCCGGGGGTGAAATTTAGGCTCAAAAGTATAATGTGAGGTATTGATGATTCATTTTTATTGTTGTAGAACCCGATGAGCAAATTTTGAAAGTCGATTGAGGGAAACGAAAGGTTTCGGAATAATCGAAACACGAAACCGAGACAAATACCAGGTAAGTTCAAATAACTTTAAGTAAACTATTAATATGCCTAATTACATGTGTTATGAATGCATGATATTTAGTTATAATGATGGCATGAAAATCCATGAAATATATCAATAATAATGATATGATAATAAATGTCCCGGTTGAAGTAAAAAAAGGGAAATTCGATGGATAAACCATGGCTTACATGACTTGAGATCCTGCATGTGTTACGGAAAAGGATTTAGCTCGGATGGGTAATCCGTTGATCTCAAATGTAGAAAGGATCTAGCCTAGATGGGTGGTCCTTGAGTGATCAAGCCTCTGGAAGAATATGTGAGCGTTGTGGATTTAGCCTAGACAAGTAATCTGATTAGGGTCTAAATTTAGCCTGGACTGGTAATTTAGATCCGAGCTCATTGAGAGTGCTTGTCGTTACGAGGGATTTATCCTGGACTGGTAATCCCGCCGTAAGATGTGATGTTAGGGGGAGTGCGTACTTGAGATGATCGCTCTCATGACTTGACGGTAAATGGAAAATCCATCGAGATTTCTGAGAAACTCAACGGGATTAATATGAGATATAAAAATGAAAACATTGAATCATGAGCTCATCTTAGACAAGTTACATGGTGCTTTATTGTGTGACTAACTTGTTGATAGAGTGCATGAGATAGGGAAACCATTCCATACTTGTTGGTTTATTTGCTTAATATGGTTGCATGCTAATTAAATCGGTAAGTTTACTTTCTTGTTATTCGGGCTTACTAAGCATGTAAATGCTTACCCCTCTCTTTTCTTGTCTTACAAAGCTTGTGGACTCATGAAGATTGGAAGACGGTTGGAGAATCATCACACTATCATCTTGTCTAGCTTTGGTATATAGATATTCTTATTTTGTTCAATGGCATGTATAGCGTTTTTTTTTATTTTTTAATATGTGTCATTTTATTAGCCCATATAAAGGCTTGTAATGTATACATGTCCACATGTCCACATGCATATGGCCATGGGATTTGGCTCATTTTGTTATAAGTTATGACCTACCAAATTATGCATGTTATGTTCTAATATTCTTATGATGATTAAATATAGTGTGTTACAATTAGTCATGTATATAATATGACCAAATCGCATGGGATGGCTAGGCCATAATTGGCAATGAGTTATAAAAATGAGCCGATCTTGAATGTGTAATAAGGCATAAACATTCTTGATACAAGAGAAATAACCTAGCATGTGTAAGACCAATGAAATGAGGCTTACATGCAATGAGGTTTATTGAGGTCATTTGAGTGTATAGTTAGGCCTGGTTATGTGTTATGGAAACTTATAAATGAGAATACATGTCAGAGGGTGACTAAAGGCTTGGAAAATAGCCTAACAAGGTTCACATGGGTAGACACACGGGCATGTGTCTAGGCCATGTGTGACACACGGATCACCCCATGAGCATGTTGTATGGCTGTGTGTCTCTTGCACCTAAAAATTTTATGCTAGAATGCATGGTAGTAAACACACGAGTAGAGACATGGCCGTGCGTCTCAACCATGTGGAGGGCACGGCCTAGCACACGGGCGTGTGTCTTGGCTGTGTGCCTTTAAATGCATGCTGATGTCATAAACAGAATGCCCGAGTTTTTGGACATGGGCAACTACAAGGGCGTGTCAAGGCCGTGTGAAGGACACGGGCGAGAGACATGGGCGTGTGCTTGGTCGTGTGAAAACCCCTGTAGGTTTGAAGTAGAAAATAAATTCAATTAATTCCACACGGGTAGGGGACACGGGCATGTCTCAAAACACATTGGCGTGTGCTATGTCTCCACACGTGCATGTGAGACACTAACTCAGAATTTTTCTTAAATTTTTCTTAGGTCCTCGGTTTAGTCCAAACCACTTTCAATGTATGTTTTGAGTCTCATAGGCCCATAGTAGAGACACCAAGATGTTATTGGATTGGTTTCAAATTGGAACAAAATTTTATAACCCGTATTTCCCGAAAAGGTTCAAGTACATGCCTGGTAACGCCTCGTACCTGGTCCCGATCTTGGGTTTGGGTAAGGGGTGTTTAATTTAGTGGTATCAGAGCTACGATTTAGTCGATTCTAGGACTACTGTAGACTGCATCGAGTTTAGCTATACATGCCATTATGTGAACGTTGATAGTGTGACATCTCCTAACTGTTTAATTATATTTGAATATAGTAAATGTCTTCCAATCAAGCACAAGATGAGTCCAAGGGAGTCGAGAGCCATGCTCCAGCTTCCGTACAACGAGCAGTTTCTAGCAGTAGTAGAAGGCCTATGTCTGAAGGCTGAGAAGAGGCCAGAGCTACCTTCTTTGACATGATGGATGAGTGGTTTAGGGATTATTTGAAAAAATCACCCCAACATACCACGACGTCCCCCGCCCCCTGACCGACCTGATAAGGAAGTGCCACGAGGTATGGCACTTATAAGAATTGGTAAAGCCCTTGTAGATAAGCATAGAAAGTATGGGGCTGAGGAATTTAGAGCTAAGATTGATGATGATACTGAACGAGCCGAGTTCTGTCTTGAGAACACTATACGAGTATTGGAAAAATTATCGTGCACACCTGATGAGTGCTTAACGTGTGCCGTGTCACTTCTAAAGGATACTGCATACCACTAATGGAAGACCGTATCTTCATTGGTGCCAAAGGAAAACATCACTTGAGAATTTTTCCAAGTAGAGTTTAAGAAGAAATACATCAGCCAAAGGTTCTTAGACTCTAAACGGAAGGAGTTCTTGGAACTCAAACAAGGAAATAAGACTGTATCGGAATATGATAGGGAGTTTGTAAGGCTAAGTCAGTATGCGACAGAATGGGTTTAAACAAAGTCAGAAATGTGTAAACGCTTCGATGGAGGTCTGAATGAGGAAATTAAGCTATTGATTGGGATCCTTGAGATACGAGAATTTTCCGCATTAGCTGATCGGGCCAAGAAAGCTGAGGAGCTCAATAATGAAAGGAAGCAAGCTAAGAGAGAAGCTTGAGTTGCGAGCAAGAGATCCAACTGTAAGACGCTCTCATTTCCCACAAAGAAATTGAGGAGCCAACATGTACGATCCACTTCATCGGTAGGATATTCGGGTAGAGCAAGAGGCTCCAAACGACGTAATCAGAAGTCTCTCTCCCTGATGGTGACTAGTGTGGAGAGTGTAGATGACCAAAAGCTGAAGTGTAATAGCTGCAATAAATTTCACTTTGGAGAGTGCCGGATGAAGAGCGGTGCATGTTATAGATGTGGTTCTCTTGACCACTTCCTTAGAGACTGGCCAGAGCGAAATGATAAAGAGATTGAAGTAGCCCTGAAATCGAGTGCTCCTATTTCACGAGGTAGACATCTGCGATATCCTAGAAGTGCTAGTGGCAGTCGAGTTGCGGCCAATGACACCACGAAATCAACGACTAGAGCCCCGGCAAGAAAGTATGCAATACGCGCTCGAGAGGAAGCCTCTGCTCCTGACGTTATCACGGGTACTTTTTCTCTTTTTAATACTTTTTTTGTTGCCTTAATTGATCCGAGGTCAACGCATTCATACATTTGCATGAGATTAATGTCCAGTATGAATATATCCATTGAATCTACGTAATTCATAATCAGAGTGTCGAACCTATTAGGCAAGTCAGTTCTGGTTGATAAAGTCTGTAAGAACTATCCCTTGACGATTCAGGGTAATTGTTTTTTGGCTAACCTTATGTTATTGCCATTTAATGAGGTTGATGTAATACTTGGCATGGATTGGTTAGCCCAGCATGATGTAATTGTAAATTTTGGTAGCAAGTATATTGAATTGAAGTGCCCAGATGGTGAGATTTTTCGGTTTGATTCAAGAGAATTGGATACACCGCCGGTTGTAATCACAGCAATGGTTGCTCAAAGATATATGAGAAAAGGGTACGAAGCCTACCTTGCTTTTTTCATAACACTAAAGAAACAAATTTGAAGATTGAGTCTGTGCCAAAAGTATGTGAATATCCAGATGTGTTCTCGGAGAAATATTCTGAATTACCTCCTGAAAGGGAGATAGAGTTTGGTATTGAACTGGAGCCAGGGACAGCTCCTATTTCTATTGCTCCTTATACGGTGGCACCAACCGAGCTGAAAGAATTAAAAGCACAGTTGCAAGAGCTGATGGATAAAGGTTTTACAAGGCCAAGTTTTTCGCCTTGTGGTGCTCCCGTATTATTTGTAAAGAAGAAAGATGGTTCAATGAGGCTATGTATAGATTATCGGCAACTGAACAAGGTAACTATTAAGAATAAGTATCCTTTGCCAATGATCAATGATTTGTTCGACTAGTTGAGGGAGCCACTGTATTCTCTAAGATAGACCTGAGATCTGGCTACTATCAGTTCCGAGTTAAGGAGTCTGACGTGCCAAAGACAGCTTTTAGAACAAGGTATGGCCAATATGTAACACCCCGAACCCAAAACCGACACCGGAGTCGAACACGAGGTGTTAACTGGCTTTAACCCCTTACAAAATTTATTTTCCAGACACTGCCCAACCTGTGTACTAGTCGTTTTAAAAATCATATCTTGAGTTTCGTAACTCGAAAATCAGTTTCGTAATTTTTCCCAGAAACTAGACTCATGTGCCCATCTATGTATTTTTTTCTAGAATTTTGGTTGGGCCAATTAGTACAGTTTATTAGTCAAAGTTCCCCAAGTTGTAGGGGTCGACTACACTGACCTTTGCCCATTACGACTTGAATATCTCCCTACACGGGGCTTCAATACTGATGCCGTTTGTTTCTATGAAAACTAGACTCAGAGAGGAATCTGTACATATATGGTACGACCCCTAATTATCTCTGGTTAATTTATAATGAATTTCCAAAGTCGGAGCAGGGAATCCAGAAACCGTTCTGGCCCTGTCCCACAAAAATCTGATTATCTCTTAATATACTGCTCATATGATCTTTTCGTTACTTCCTCATGAAAGCAGACTCATCGAGCTTCGATTACATAATTTATTCATCAATTAATTCCACTCCTACTATTTTTAGTGATTTTTCAATCTCATGACACTGCTGCTGCCAGCATCTGTGACGAAAGTAACTAGGTCCATTTCATGCCTACCCTTGATCCAACTCAATCGAACATTCGTGCCATTTTCGCATGGCTTAAAGTTTACATGCCATAATTCAAACACAACGTACTAGCTTATACATGCCAAAATGTTCTTCTAAGCCAACTAAGAAGAAAGTACCAAAACTTGCTATCCGGTGTGATGACTTCGATGACGGCCCGACCACGCAAAAATAGATGAGTCCAAGCAACCTATAATGGGTGACAAGGAAACACCGAGTGAGTTTATAACTCAGTAAGTCATAAGCTATGCACTACCATCCATCAATAACATTATCACAAGAGAAAACAAAATGGAACGAGGCTAATTACTCCATCCATTCCGAACCATACCATAGTTCCTCCAACCTATCAATTCAATTTCATATCAATTCATGCATTCACATTCCATATACTCATCAATAGGACATTGAAGCATTTTCATAAATCAATTTATTTTCGTTACAATCAAACGACTAAACGGCCTTTCACCCATCCTACGATAAATTTTATGTACGTGACTTCAAGTATATTTGTCACATAGGTTCAAACTTACCGAGCTCAACACCAAGTATAAGCATAGCACCTATTAGCCATGTACTCAAGACACTTACCCGATCCGCTGTCCGCGATCGACTCAATAGTGTCGCACACATAGTGTCCATAATGATTCACGAATGTATATCGAGTCCGCACACTCAGTGCTATATAATCAACTCGCACACTTAGTGCTACATAATCAAATCGCACACTTAGTGCTACATAGTCAAACTCGCACACTTAGTGCCGCATGGTCAATTCGCACACTTAGTGCATCATATTCATTTCGCACACTTAGTGCAACATAGTCAAATCGCACACTTAGTGCTGTACAATTTAATCCCGCGCACTTAGCGCCAATCTCATGGTCATAAATGGTTATCCCGCACGTTTAGTGCCGAGATCAACAACTCAGTACATCTTACCTCTTTTCTTTCATTCAACGATTTCATCATCACATACGTACATGCACATATATATATATGTATATTTATTCATTCCATTCGCATCAATACATACACATTATGACCATTTGAAATAATACCAACTACATGCTTAATGACTTACCTCGTGTTGGGTAAGACGGTTCCAACTCGACTACTCGATAACCTTTTCTTTGCCTTTACTCGATTCACCTCCTTTAACTCCTTGAGCCAAATCAATAATTTAAAATAGTCATTAATCGACTATTCAAGTACCACTTTCAGAATAATATATATATTGATTTGACTTTCACACACATAGATTATAGTAAGCTTTATAATAGTCAATAAATAACTCATTGGCAAATTTTCATTAATGTTTACAACAAAATCACATATTCACTACGAGCTGTTTTCCTGAGCAGTAGTCGCTAAATTGTTTATAACTGGAGCTACAAAACTCCAAATCACTAGCCGTTAATTTTCCCTGAATATAGACTCGTATATCTTCCATCCATAAAATTTTCAGAATTTTTTGGCTTGGCCAATCAATACCAGATTTTTCTAAAACTTTCTCCTGTTTCACTGTTTGACTATTCTGACCACTCTTCACTACGAATCAAATTTCTCATTTTACAGAATTCAAAATGTGTTGTATTTGATCTCATTTGAAACTAGACTCATTAAGGAGTCTAAGCATATAAATTTTATCTTGTAATCATTTTTTTACAATTTATAATGATTTTCTAAAAACAGAACAGGGAATCTAGTAGTCATTTTGACTCAGCCCACAATACTTCCAATATCTCAAGATCGGTAACTCTTTTGTTTTCATAGTTTCTTTTGTAAGAAAATAGACTCTTCAAGCTTTAATGGCATAATTCACTCAGCTTCTAATTCAACTTCTACAAATTATGGCGATTTTCCAAAATCACCTTACTGCTGCTGTCCCCAAACAGATTATTACCGAATCAAATACTAACATTAGCATTTCACCTTAATAGCTAGCTTGCCAAGCCTTAATTGAACATATTTTCATTCAATTTAGTCTAATAACGCATAAATGGGTAAATTACATTTTTACCCCTAATATTTCGCACTTTCACAATTTAGTCTTTATTCCACAAAACACAAAACACACAAAGTTTGGTCACACTCCTTAAGGGCCGAATCTTACTAGTGCCCATATAAGTCCATACATCTCATTTATTTCACCTTTGAGTCCTTCAAAAATTTGTTTTTGTAATTTAGCTCTAACTACTCAAAATCACCAAAAACTTCAACACAAAACATATTAATCTTTAACATATCTTTCACTTTTCATCAACAACTATCAAAAAGCTCAAGCACTCATCAATGGCAAAACACAAAATCATCATCAATCCACAAAATTGAACCATGGGTTTTTAGAACTCAAGTCAACTACTAAAACATGCATGCATCTCAAGAACAACATCAAACATACCTTAGTCTAGCAAACCACCATAGCCGATTTTCTCAAGCTCTTCCCCTTCCTTTCTTTCCTCTATTCGGCCAAAGGTGTTCAAGAATGAACACACATTTTTTTTGTTTTCTTTCCTCAACCCACGGCAACAAGGGGGGGGGTATGGATGAGACCATTTTTTTTTTTCATCACCCTTCCTTTTCATTGTTTAATTCCTTTCTTTAACTTATTTTAATTATCATGCTTAATATTTTATTTTCCTTACCATACATCACTAACACAACATGTTGGTGACATGTTTCCACCCATAGCATGGCCGGCCACTACATATTAGGGAGGGGGAATTTGACATGCAAGTCCCCTTTTTCTTCCACATGCACTAATAGGTCCTCATGCATTGACCTATCACATTTTAAAATTTTCTCATATAAGTCCTATTGACTAAATTCACATGCAATCGACTAAATCGAAGCTTGAAATTTTCACACATTGATGATTACATATTCTAGATAATAAACATCACATTCAAACCTTCGGTGACTCGGTTTAGCGGTCCCGAAACCACTTCCCGACTAGGGTCAATTTTGGGCTGTCACAACTCTCCCCCACTTAAGAAATTTTCGTCCCCGAAAATCTTACCGGTAAATAGGTTTGGATATCGTTCTTTCATCGAGCTCTCGTTCCCAAGTAGCTCCTCGATCCCGTGTTCGAGCCATAACCCCTTTACTTTCTGTTCGGCATCTTTAATCAAATCAACTCCGAAAATTTTACTTTCACCAAGCTCAGTCCAAACAATGGTGTGCGGCATTTACGCCCGTACAAAGCCTCGTAAGGTGCCATCTTAATACTTGATTGAAACTATTGTTGTAAGCGAATTCAATCAAAGGTAAATACTGTTCCCATGAACTACTAAACTCGAGGATGCAACATCTCAACATGTCCTCAAGCATCTGAATTATCCGCTCGGATTGACCATCGGTTTGGGGGTGAAAAGCGGTGCTAAATGCAGCTTGGTACCCAAAGCTTCTTGCAATTTCTCCCAAAATCGCAAGGTGAATCTCGGATCTCTATCCGACACGATAGAAATAGGTACTCCATGTAATCTCACAATCTGTGAAACATACAATTCGGCTAGTTTATCCAATGAAAAATCCGTACGCACGGGGATAAAGTGAGCCGACTTAGTCAGCCTATCAACATCAACCCAAATCGCATCCTTCTTACTTGCTGACAATGGCAGTCCGGACACAAAGTCCATTGTGACTCGATCCCATTTCCACTCGGGTATCATGATCGGCTAAAGTAACCCTGAAGGCACTTGATGTTCCGCTTTCACTTGTTGACATATTAAACATCTCGAAACAAAGTCGGAGATGTCTCGTTTCATACCATGCCACCAAAATCGACGTTTCAAGTCGTTGTACATTTTCGTGCTCCCCGGGTGAATTGACATTCGGCTACAATGGGCTTCGTTCAAAATCATCGGAATGAGTTCCGAATTCCTTGGAACACACAAACGGCTTCTAAACCTCAAACAACCATCATCATCAATCTGAAACTCCGATTCCTTGTTCGGAACACACTCAGCTCGTTTTGCAACCAATTCATCATCGACTTTCTGAGCTTCACGAATTTGATGAGTCAATAATGGTTTGGCTTTTAATTCAGCTACTAACATATTGTCAGGTAGAACAGACAAGTGTACATTCATCGCTCGCAAAGCAAACAGTGATTTCCGGCTTAAGGCGTCCGCAACCACGTTAGCCTTTCCCGGGTGGTCATCAATGACAAGCTCGTAATCTTTCAACAACTCAAGCCAACGTCTTTGTCGCAGATTCAAGTCTCGTTGAGTCATCAATATGAGACTTTGTGATCCGAAAACACATGGCACTTCTCACCAAACAAATAATGTCGCCATATTTTCAATGCAAACACAATGGCGGCTAGTTCGAGATCATGGGTCAGATAATTTCTCTCGTGTGGCTTCAATTGTCTCGACGCATAGGCCACAACTCGACCTTCTTACATCAATACGCAACCCAACCCAAGTAGGGATGCATCACTATAAATGACAAACTCTTTACCCGATTCGGGTTGCACCAAAATTGGAGCTTCAGTCAAATGAGTTTTCAGTTGATCGAAGCTTTTCTGACTTCCCCTCCATTCGAACTAACATCCTTTGAAGTAACTCGTCATTGGTGTGGCTTCATGAAACTTTGACAATCTCTAATAACCGGCGAGCCAAAGCTCCGGATCGACATTTCTCGACTTCCAGTAATATGGCGATTTGCCAGGTCACTCGATACCCGATGCGGATACCAC